>NC_057797.1:571734091-571756248 GCF_018294505.1 Triticum aestivum
CGGAGAAAAAGCTCGGCGGGGGGGGGGGCTAGAGGGATGGCCGGTGCGGCGGCGGAATGGCGGTGGGGAGTGGTTTCGGGGAGGGCGGGCCGGGCGCGCGCGGCGAGGGCTGGCGGTTCGGCCGGTGGTGGCTGGCGGCTCAGGGGGTGGAGTTTGATGATAAACTGGAGGCCCTTGATTTCGTATCCAACGGCTGGAAAATCTAATGACCAGAGATGAAAAAGTCAGTCGGCTGACGTGTAGCCTCACCCCGCACGCACGCAAGACACGCATGCAAGACACGCATGCATGTAGGCGTGCAACACTGACACATACACACGCACGCATGCTGGCGTGCAACACTGACACGTACACATGCACTCACAAACACATGCACGTACGCTCCCATGCATGCAACACTGAAACGTACCCTTGCATGCACGCAACACTCGCACGCCTGCATGCACACAGCACACGATGCAAGACACACGTTCAACCTATACGTGCATGCGCCCTTTGTTAAGGACATGGATTGTTACGGGTATTAATCAATCTTATCCGTGATAAGTAGAACATTGATGTTTGCAGCGGTCTTTATGAATCACAACATATCGAATGGGCTATCAACATAGTAGGCTTATCTACATGAAAAAGATGACGTCACACTCAATGAACAATCATCGGTTTATGAAATGCCCGCTTCTGACCGCCTTGGCCCACCAAAGGTTCCTCTGTTGTGCGCTGCCTGCGTTGGGTCACTGACATGCATGCCATGCACCCAAAGAGCCCACATGTCAGTGGAAGAACGACGCGGTGTCCTAGGTCAGAGTCGAGGGCGCCACTCGCGGCATGCCCGGCTAAACACGCCTCCGTGCCGCATTCAAACGCCTCCATGAAACCCGCCCGTGTGGAAGCCGAGAAACCCACTCTGGACACACGTCCGTTCATGACCGGGCCGCTCCCCTATCTCCTCCACCATTTTGTCCACTCTTACAATGGCTTACGAAGAGTAGTTATTCTGCATCCAAGCCGGCTGGGTAGCCCGCCGGATATGAGCTATGCAGCTCGCTGATCCACCTCCCCCCCGTCGCCCAGCAGAGCCAGTTGCGGCCCCAAGCCGGCGCGTGGTTCAGCAACTCTCCGCTCCAGGCCAGCTCAACGAGGAGCGATGCACGGGCGTCGTTGCTGCCGTCCACGCTGCCGCCTCGTACCGCGTCTCCCATTTCTGTGGACGAGACTCCCATGCCGGCGGCCGCGCCATGCAAGCAGCGACAGAAGCCGGGTGCGCGGAGAGCGACGAGTCGGTGGCCAGCGCCTCCGCGTCCACCGCCATCATCGAGGAGAAGTAGAACACGGGAGGCCGCCGCCGCTTGGGTCCCATGAAGGCCACCGCGGAGGCGACGCCGGCGTACACAGCAGGTGTCTTGCCGGATCCTTTTTTTGCGAGGACCTTCGTTGACCCTGCATGGGCTCCACGGAAGAGGGGAATGTTAGGATGAACTCGAGCCGGTGCCAGCCATGGAGAAGTAGTGGCCGGTGATGAACTCGAACCGGTGCCGGCCACCATCATCTTCGGCACCAGCCAATGATATCAGTTGGGCAGTGGGGAAGCGAGCCATCCTTTGTGCTGAAGCATATACCTCCGGGGCTCTCGGCAGTCCGATGATCGTGCTGCCGGACATGAGGAACACAAATTGATCGGCGGGCGACCATTTAGGCCAGGTATGATATACCTGCGCTGTCCAGAACTAGCACCGCGTAGTTCATTTGAACGTAATGAAATCCGTCATGTTTGTATGAAAATCTGGTATTTTATATGATTTCTGTCGTTGTTTATATGAAATATCAGTTTGTCTACGTGTTTGCATGAATTTCGTCCGGTTGGTTGAGTTGTTGTCATAATGTGTGCGGCTACAGTTGGATGGCGTAATTTGTGGGTCGCCGGTCAGTCTGCGGGCGGCTTGGGCGGCGTTGTGGGACCAAAAAACACAACTCGTGCGAGCTCGTCTCCAACGTGCGTGCTGGAGGATGCATGACAGCATGAGCACCCGAGCAATTCCTCGTTCATCGGTGGCAAAGGCACCGATGGACAAAAGGGTCGCCAATATTTTGGCTACCCCGGGCAAGATCCAAACAACCCCTCCCAATAGATTCAAATCCCTTGTTCGACGTGGAATTTTGCCATGTGTTGTTTTCGTGGACTAGCAAGATGCCCGTGCATTGCATGGAACATCAAGATGCATTTTTTTTACAAACTCCCGCATGCATGCAAGGGATAATTAATGTCCTCCTTTGCTAGTACCATGAGGCAAACACCATTAATATTGCATCGATTAGTGTTAGTGGCCTTGTATATCTGCAAATTGTAATTTTGATAGTGGCCCCTTGTATATAAAAATGGAGGGAGAAAGATGAGAGATAAGGTGAGGAGGAGTGGGGCGTGGTGGTGACTGGTGGTCGGACTGGGCGGAGGCATGGGGATGGACGGCGCATTATGTCTAGGTTTGTATCTCTCTCACACACACCCACGTAGGTGTGGGACGTGCACGAAGAGAAGAGGTGCACGCATGGCACACGTACTCCCGTCTCTTTCCCAACCACACCCGCGCGGGTACACGGTGGAGCTCATTTCTGTACGAAAAAGGCAGCCCACGTGGTAATTTGGCACGTGTACTGGTTGTCCACTTGGTGGAGGGAGGATCGTCCACCACGGGTGAACAAACAAATTGCGACTTGACGCGTTATGTTAAATTAAAAAAGAGGCAAACCATGTGGGGCCTACCTTAGAGGCAAGGCTCTATACACTTGAGTACTTTCGATGTGTCCCGTCAACTCGCGGAACGAGGAGAAGCTTGCTTAGTACGCCGTCTCCCCCGCCCACGGGCGCGGTGGCTCACAGGATGAGGTGAAGCTTGCTTACTATGCCTTACGCCCGCTCCCTCGCCCACGCGCGCGGTGGCTCACAACACGAGGAGAAAATTTTACTACTCCCTCCGTTTACTCCTCGTCCCTACTACGTACTTTGGTTAGTACTCCCTCCATTTACTTATACAAGGCCACTATAAAAAATACATTTTGCATCTATACAAGGCCACAAATAGTAATCGAGACAAAAGTTACTACTCCCTCCTTTCCAGTTTATGGCTCAATTTCAAAATCTCTCCAACCAAGGTAGACGGTGAGTGGTCGAATTAATTTCGTATTTTGCACAAGTAATTACTACGCTCGTTTTTCTCAAGAAGTTATGTTTACCGAGGCATTAATTAGAACGAATGCATGAATGACCACTAAATTTCCATGAACTTGTACATGCATTGGTTAGTTTCCTCTTGACACTGCTTGCGTCGGGTGATCTAACGCACCTCGAAATCCAACATGTCATGGTACTACTTCTAGTATAGTAGAATTGAGACTTATCAAACGAAAAAACAAATGTTTTTTAGATGATCCCTATAAACCCTAGTGGGTACGTACTCCGTAAAAACAGATTTTTCCAAAACTAAGTCGCTCCTTTTCATGAATTGTGTAGTATACTCCTCCGTCGACGCTCCCTTTCATGAATTATGTACTTCCTGTCACCGACATGTGGGACATATAGCAACCGGGTCGACGTGTCAAGCACCAAATAACAGTGCAGAACAGCAGGGGGATGCACCCCACTCGTACCGGCCCAGTAGTAGTAATGAGCAATGAGACGTCAAATCACAATGCCGCACTTTCCTAGACGGACGAAGCAACCATTATTTCACACTTCGGTTTGCCATCATCTCAGACCACGTACTAGTATTGCTTCTGCCTCAAGAGGGACACGCGCATCGCCTTGGTACATCATGACACGTGGGATCGCATGACATGCCATGCTCCCCCGCCGATCGCTCGGTAAAATCACCTCATTTTTACTATACTTCCTCCGTATCGGTTTACTACATGGCATGCACGTTGTTCTAGGTTGAGAATTTAACTGGCTATATATGTGATGAATAGTACTCTAGCCTTTTAAAAAATGTATACTTTTGTATAGTAGTACTATCGATGGATTGCGCCATGGAGCAAAATTGAAATTAAAAAAAGGTGGTACATATAGAGAGCACTCGTCGCCAAATTATGCATATAGTACTATTAAAAAGGCTAGTCACAATAATGGTGTCTAGCACAACCCACCCCTCAAATAAAACTAAGAGGGTGCTTGGATACGTTTTAGACCCATGACTAAAAATAGTGGGACTAAAACATGCTAGCCTCACCCATGCTTGGATCCAAATACTAAAAAGGCTAAAATAAAGTTAATGAGCATTTATTATCCTCCAAACCCTCCAATCCAGAACTCGCTTGTGTTAAAGGAGAGGAGTTAAATGAGTAGAGAGAGGACTAATCCACATTTTAGTAGGGGTACCCCTGACTAAAAAAAATTAGTCTCAAGACTAGTTTTAGCCCCTCTTTAGTCAGGGGTGCTTGGAACTTTAGCCTCTTAAAGAGACTATTTTTAGTCAGACTAAAATAAGTCCCTTGGATCCAAGCACCCTCTAAGCATCCTGGAATTCTTTGACAAAACTAAGCACCATGAAATTCTTTGACAACTAAACTGCTGGCTATATGATGTTGGCCATATATAGTGTACGTATATAATTTGAAGAAACGAGTGGTAGTACTATACCAACTAAAAGATGAAATGTAAGAAATACTAGTATGTATGTACTGAAGAGTTAAAGTAACGAGAAGAAACATAACATAGTTCTGCTGGGGGCTCAGCACAACACACCCCTCAAATTAAATTAAGCACACCTGAAATTAAACTTTGCAACTATTCCGGTAGACACTGCATTAGAACCACCATGAGCAACGACACTGCCACCTTACTCGGAGTCCTCGTCCACGTCCTCGACTTTATCCTTGTCCCTCTTCCTCTTGGCCGATACTTCTTTGCTTGAATCGCACACTTGGTTGTTGCTCTTTCATCCAACCCTTGTAGATATTGAAGCAAAGGTAGCCATCCATTGCAGTGTAGTGGATGTGGTCTATATCTAGTACATTCCGCTGCCATGCATGACGATGAAATGTGTAATGAGGTTTCTCCAGTTTACCGTACAAAGGATGAACCATGGCTCCTGCCAGGGTCAGCATTGAAGGCTGATGAGGGGACACCATCCGATTCTTCTGGAGGTCGAAGGTGTTGCCTACAACGAGGCCTCTCCGAGGCAGGACTTCTTTGTCGTTACCAAAGTCTACAGTAACGAATTTCACTGTTTTGTCATTGAGGAAGTTCTTAAAATCCTGGCACTCAACGTCGGCATGGGATATGTGGTAGACCAAGTAAACGTTATGTATGCAAACCTGGATCACGGCGGGCTTCTTCCTCTCTTCGTCCTTTAGATTCTTCTCTCGTCCCAGGATTGTGGTGTACTCAACATCTAGCCCAGCGACCCACTCATCATCTGAGTTTTCGAACATGCGGCTGAAGCGAGAAAGGCATCCTTTCACCGTCATGGAAGAACGGGTGTAGATGACATCGAACTCATCGCCGGTGATGGTTCTAACCTTGTACTCATCGCTGATCATGGAGATTTGGGACGCCATGGATTTGGGAGGAGGGTTAGGATTAGTGGAACTGCCGTAATGTGAATGGACGGGATGACTAGGAGCGAACCGCCATAGTATTGAAGGACGTGCGGGGACGAGTAGGAGCGAACTGCCAGCGTGCGAATGGCAGGGTAGTGGCTTTCTATTCTCCCATGATACGGGCTTTCGAGAGCCCTTGGATCTGAGATCGAACGGTTGCATGGCGTGATTCTAGACCTATGGGTGAATATCCTATCCTGGAGGGTTATTCTGCAAATTTTCAGCAACTTAGCATGCGACCGTTTGATCTCATATCCAAGGGCTGCCAGCAGCTCGTATCATGGTCGTGCCTACCACCACCGTCGCGTCGCTCGCGCGGTCGCGCCCTTGGAGATTTAACACGATGCGTTAGGCTATCTGATGTTGGCATGTCATACATAGTCATCACTTAGTCACTCATACTACAACAAGGTTGGCTATAAGTGTATTTTTTTTACTCCTCTCTATCTCTTTCTTCGTACTCAAGGAAGAAACGGTGCTAAGCGCGTGTATTTATTGCATTTTCCAAGGAGTGACCTCTTCCAATGAAATGGTGTTGCTAAGTTTGCTTCATTTAATTAGCTATAGACTCAAAATTGCCTTTTCACCTAGGTACACGCGCTTAGCACCGTTTCTTCCTTGGGTCACCAAACTAGTCTCTCTCTTCTTGATTAACTTGCCACATCAGACTTTATGCCTATGTGACAAGCTTAAGCACCTGTAGGAGCAAGTAAAAGTAAGTACAATAGTGCGCTTTACATGGCATTTTTGCATATGTGGAGGAAAGAGAGGCAAGGAAAAAGTGGAGAAGTGGGCTCTCATGCAAGAGCCAGCCTCTACTACATGGTGGAGCATTGGGAGAGGCACCTGTATGGAGGTGGTCAGGAATCTGGTAGACTCACGCCGGTCGTAGCGCCGCAGTTAAAATGATAATGGCAAGTCAAATCACGGGGCCCCACCTGTCCAGCAGTAACTCACTGTCAAATCACACAGCCCTACGTTTGTAGCAGCCTACTCCCTCGTCTTCTCGCGTCTCTATCGAACTGACTAAGCGAAACTGCCCTGCCACCTACTGCGTAGGAAAAGCCCCGCCCTCGACTTTTAAATACAATTACATCCGCTTAAGAATCCAATGGTATACTTTTTGTGACATAGTAACTCATATTTAGTTAGTCAAATGGATGACCTAGAACTACGTGCAGGCCCTATAAACTGAGACGCCTAAAAATAAAAAAACCGAGACGGAGAGGGTAGTTCAGCACGTATCTTTTTAGATCAATATAGTCGGGATTCACCAAGGAGCAAAACCAAGTGGTAGGCTGCTCCTGTCGTGTTGGCGTAGCAACTCAAGCAGGGTCAGTTCGCACACGAAATGGCGACACACTTAGCAGGACCCCTTTGGCCGACATGTGGCTCATCCACCGTCTTGTTCCACATGCGATGCACCGAATTACAGTTCGGAGCAGCGGTTGGAATTGGAGGCACCCCGGTCGTAGCGCCGCAGTAGTAGAAAATGAGCGAGGAGGGGTCAAATCACAAAGCCCCACCTTTCCCGCATTAAGCTGGACGGACGAAGCAACCATCGTTTCACTCTAGGGCGCAAGATCATAAAGAAAATAGAAAATAATGATGCGTGCGGCAGCTACCTAGGGCGCCCTAGGGTAGGGGTCTCCACTATAGATCCTTTTTTTTAAAGTGCCTCCACTACAAATCGGCTTCTCCCTCGTCCTCTTGAAGAAAACCGATGATGAGTGCGGCGCTAGGGTTTGTAGGAGTACTATGGCGTGCGGGGCCATGTCGTAGTAAACGGGTTTGAGCCAGCGCCTTAAATATGTGTGAGCCGCTTGGTTTTACGGGAACGAGGCAGCATTTTGGGTTCGGGGACCAGGGGAGATATAGTACATACAAAAAATTGTGGACGTAGGTTTGACCGAAAGGCAATGATGCATGGGCCCTGCATTTTGATATACCCAGGGCCGCGTGAAATTTTCTACTCTACTCAAAACTAGTAAGGTACACATGTATTGAACGCATGAGATTTCGAAACCAAATTATGAATAAATACACACTATAGGATGTAAAGCTTTGAGTCATATATGCATGATGTAGATGTTTGTTTAGTTGTTATAGTTCATCTCACTCAAAATCAATAAGTTATATAAAAATGTTAAGATTCATGGGTTTGTGCATTGTACTCCCTCCGTTCCAAAATAGATGACCCAACTTTGCACTAACTTTGTACAAAGTTAGTGCAAAGTTGGGTCATCTATTTTGGAACGGAGGGAGTAAATCATAAAGTAAAAAACAAATAATGGCAATTCATTTAGAAAAAATAATCAATTATGATACAGAAGATTCTATAACAAAGGAGAAGTGCTTGTGTTTTGAGGTTTGTGCATTATTCTTAAGTTCAAATATGGAGTCTTCTAAAATGTACATGTGGCAGATCTGGTGGAATGTTGATGATATCCAACGGCCAGTAGTGCTCGGATTTGCCTATCTTTGCACTGTCGGGTTAGCTTCATCCAGCGACCATCTTTCAAAGTTATTGACACACTATATAGTTCTTGTGCCATAGTTGCATGTTTTGGAAAAATGCTACTAGTGGGTTGTACTATCTATTTAGGAATAGAAGATGTATACATGGAAGTTGTAGGAAAAGAGATGACATGGAGCATCTCAATTCCTATGAGTAGGGATTGGAAAAGAGATGCCATTTGGTTCACATCATAGGAACTTTTCTATTGAATATAGAGATGACATGTTTCTCAATTCCTATGAGGAGGGATTAGAAAAGAGATATAATTTGGTTCATATCATAGGAACTTTTCTATTGAATATACGCTAATGTTTATTTTCCTTTGAAATTAAGGGAGTATAGGAATCCATTCATATGAACCAAGTGGCTCTAAAGCTATAGAAATGATATCATGTTTATTTTCCTTTGAAATGTGGAGTATATGAATCTATTCATATGAACCAATTGGCTCTAAAGGAAAAAATCCTATAAAAATCATATCATATAGAGTTCCTATGATATTCCTCGACACTAAAGGATGCTTGAAATTGTTGCGGGTGATACGATGGTCTTTCTTTGTAGACTCCTCACCCAACTTTATAGTTACCTCTCGAAGATGAATGAAATGATATATACATGGTATTCTACATGTGCAATTTGGTACACGAAAACTCGGTAAAAGTTTGCGAGGTTCGAATTTTCAATAAAGCTATATGCACTGCATTTCGGAACGGAGAGAGCATACGGCAGTTGCTAACACTCACGTGGAAGATTTGTGTGTAGGAGGAGTGGCTGTTATGTTAAATGAAATGGCAAAACTGACACTATCGGATGCCGATCTAACGGTCCTTACTGCGTTCGTCAGGAAAAGGCTTGCGGCGAACGTTTGTCGGATAATGATTTACGGACACATGCATTGCATTGATACATGCCCCCCTCTCTCTCACGCACACACACCCTCACGAGTCACGACTCTCCCGAGTCCTCTCGCAGACTCGCACGTCGCACCCACCATCTATCTGCAGGTAGACGTCACGCACATATGTGCTCTTCACACCCTACCCTCAGAACTTCTAAAAAACAAAAGACGGCGCACACATTTTATTTTAGCTCACACGTCACACACTTGTATTATTACTCTTGCGGCGAACATTCTTTGGGCATAGTATATTGTACTCTCACAAAGAGAAGCGATGCACGCACACACTAGTTCTCTCACACCCACTCGCGGGTACACGTAGGAGCGCATTTTTTTGAAGCTGGTACAACAAAATCACTCCACTATATATAAAAGCAGGAGCCTTAGCACTTGCTTTACTAGGGTTCCTCTCGTTCACTCTCTCATGCTCTCCATATCTAAGCAACACATAGGTGGCCACACTCTCTCTCAGCTCACGGCTGGTCACAAATCCGGCTGGACAACCTCGACCGGGGCAGGGGTGTAGGTGCATCGTTCACGCTGTCGTCGGCGGCGAGGGAGGAGACCAATGGCTGCCCGCGCGTCCCGATCGGCGGCCGTGCCGTTCTCTCCGAGAGAGCGCCGGCTCGAGAGGGCCTCTGACGCCTTCTTCCTCCCTGCGGTATTGTGGCCAAGATGCGGCCTCCCGATGCCGTCTTTGCGACATGTCGACGACCCTCATGTATATATTCCTTCAAAACCTGCCTTGCTCTACTGCCCCAGCTCCCTTCGTGTGGATCCTTTTCTACTTCCGTCCGCTGTTCCAAAGCCACCTAGACTTCTACTAAGGCACATGCTTTGCACGTATGTTCTGTATGATAGATACTCATATACCTTCTTTTTAGAGAGAGAAATGGGTACTCGTATCTTGAGTAGATATCATAGTGTGTTTGTTTGCATGATCTAAGGACTATTCTGAAATAAGAAGCAAATCATTTGCACAAATCAAACTAAGTTCCAAGTAAGAATTTGATTACAAGATAAAAGTTGTAGTTTTATTATATGTTGTTTCCTGGGTTCCACTGATGTATAGTTCCAGAGTTGTTTGACGGTTTACATGCATGTTTATGGACTATTTTGTGCAACTAAATAAGTCATTTAGGTCTGACAGACACTCATGTCCTGTATTAGCTTGAGGTATAGCTTATGTATGACTGAAATAGAATA
Source organism: Triticum aestivum (assembly GCF_018294505.1). Classification (NCBI taxonomy): domain Eukaryota; kingdom Viridiplantae; phylum Streptophyta; class Magnoliopsida; order Poales; family Poaceae; genus Triticum; species Triticum aestivum. Next base: position 571,744,309 of record NC_057797.1, read on the forward strand.
TTACACTTTTCCTGTGAATAATAAAAATATTACATTTCTCGATGAAGCAGAATAAAACTTTAGCTAGCATCAGCCATGCAATGTTATGTTATGTGAACAGTGTAAACTTTGCAGTATAGCGGCATCTAAAAAATCCATTTCTACAGTAATCTAAAAAAAAGTTAGTAGTAGAGTGTTTATTTCCCAGGTGACAACGGGGAACCAAAATGTGCTAGCTATTTGCCAACTTGTCGTACTTGCATGTGAGGAGGTGGCAGCAGTTTCTAGACATTTCTCAACTTCAGTAGGTGCAATCCAGATTCAACGGGGGCTTCTTTATTTGTTTACTTGGAGAGTAGAGTCGGCCATGTGCACAAGGAGCGGGAGCGAATCCGGTAGCTCTTAGCCGTCAGATCATGTCATCCTTTGTTTGATGGACGGCAGTGATATGCATGAGAGGGGAAATGAACGGTGGATTTTGAGCCAATGCTTGTTTGGGCGGGAGAACCGAAGATGGAGTGGTAAATCCAATTTCAAAACTGCCGCATTATAGTAGTAGTAGATTAGAAGTAAAGCTATTTCATATAGTCAACTCAAAGCGTTGGTTCAAACAGGGAAGAAAGTGAGAAAGCTGTAGCATGAATCTAGGACTTGGTTCTAAGAGGAAACATGGGAAAGTAGTAATATCTGTCACTGTTTAAATAACCGTATATCTTATTTGCGCAAACAGGGATGTCTGTCTCCATATCGTTTCGGGATGTCTGTCTCCGTATCATTTCTATCCGCGCAATCAAAAGCACACACCTCAGTTTTAGTACAACTGCGCAAAATGAGATGGCTATCCCTCGCTGCTGTCGTCTAACCTCCCGTATTCAAGGTATCCCTACATTGGTAGTAACTAAGGTAGAATGACCAATGCAATCTAAAAGAAGCTGATTCGTACGTTTTACTTCCTAATTGCAGTGCAGGGACGAGCGAAAACAACTGCATCCTAGTCCGGAATGCACTTTCTACCAGTTCATCCATGGACCAAGGACTAGCTGGCACGGCTGCACGACGGTTTTTTGGACAGGTGCGCGGACAAGAGGCATTGTGGTCTGCTTATTTCTGCAAATAGTGGTGCTTAAATTTAGTGAAATGCACAAGCATTTCAGCTGGTCAGTACATTGCATGGTTCAGTTCAGCATTCCAGCTGATACCACAATTATAATTGGTTATTCTAGAATGAGAGAACCTAACCCTGAATGGTGGCAACAAGAAAAAACCAGAGTGAACTCCAGGAAATTTAAGCCTGCCGGGAGGCCCTTTGCTGAGAGAGAAGCCTTGCTTGTTTTTTTTCCTGATTTGTAAACCTTCTCACAACTTTGTCTTTTGTTGTGAACTAGTATATGTTTGTTATGTTCTATGAATCATTGAGATGTACAAAATTGCTTAACTTATGCTTTTCAAGTTTTTTAAGAAGACTAGTTTAATGTGAGTGTTCCACATGAGCGCTGGACTAGTGTGTGGACGTTTGGAATTTATTACATTGTAGCCTCAATTAACTGCATGAACCACTGTAACAAGATACATAGTTTCTTATATGTCAGACAGCAGATTGTTGATTGTTAGTTGGTCGATAGCCTAGTGTTGAAGCGAGCTGAGCCAATGTGCCGTGTTTTGCACAACTGCTTACAAGTGGGGTAGCACCAACAGTGTTTACAAGTACTTATGTATATGTCGGCGCACGGTTCTCGAACGAATGCTCTATTTCATCAAAACACACACTGCTCGTATGATAAACCGTGACAACTTATGTCTTACCATGCCATATTCATGAAAAAACTATTGAGGACGCATCTGTTTCGGCAACAATTACGATGGTTCTCACATGATTCACGCGCACACAAAAGTAGCAGCAGTTCCCATAGACGGATTCAAACAGAGTACTAGCCCTAGAGGGGTCGATAACAGGCAAGGTTCGGATAATTAGACACGATCCAAACTACTATTAAACACTAGCTGGGGCAACTATTTCATGCCTTGATCTAATTTGGGCTAGACACAAGACGGACCTTGCCATGAACATCATCGAGGACGCCCCGTAGCAGCTCAATCATGTGAACCTTCATGAAGACAACCTTGTGGCCTTGCCACTGATAAACTTGTTTGTGGAGGCATGCCATGTCATCTTCCTGCGTAAGCTTGACAAGAACAATATTCCTCACAAACGAAGGGGTAGCTTTGAACTTCTTGTGCTTCAGTACACCCTGGACAACACGCCTGACAACAGTGAGGCTGGAATACAACTCTTCATTGGTATAACCGCAAATGGCTTCCAGGATCCAACAACCTAAGAACTCTGTTTTCCTAGTGCGTATATTCAGGTCGTCCGCCTCATAGCGAGTGACATGTACAACCACACAATCCTTGTCTGCATCAGGGCTCTAATTGAAACAGAAACAAATTCTGAATTACTTTTCAGTATAAGAAACACAAGTTATTTAAACCACTACGTATATCATGGCATCGAAGCTAATAAAATTTTGCATTATTAATCACCACATACTTCCTTTTCTAAAAAAATCACCACATACTTAGATGAAAAACCACAATCAAGATCGGTAAAGAAGAAAATCACCTTGGGCAGCTCAGCGGGAAGGGGGGGACACATCCTCGAAGAGGGAAAACTGCTCCTGCAGTGCCACGGGGGCTGTAATCTCAAACGGGGCGTTGACCATCTCAGTATCTGGGGTCACCTCGGTGGTTGCCTCCATCTTCTTGGAGCTCTCTGTCTCGTGGGGATCAGCCTCCCACGTCTGCTCCAATATCGGCAGATCTTTGCCTCGTTCTCCTTAGCCCATCATGAAACTGACGAATACTAGGAGTCCACTGAAAGGAAAACACAATCGCAATGACAATGAAATAAAAAAGAGAGTGAGGATTGGTTACTACTTTGCAAAAGTTCTTTTTTTCCTCTGAATGAAAATATACCAACATCACGGATCCGCTTACCTTCCCTTCGTTCGGAGAGAAGAACAGTGGCAGATGCAAGTGTTGCCTTTCTTGAAGATGGTGAGGGAGAAGGGGATTCAGCGAAGAGTGAAATGATGGTTGCTTCGTCCATCAAACTTAGACTGCGGGGAGGTGGGGTTTTGTGATACGACGGCTCGTTACTGCCGCACTACGACCGGGGTGACTCTCTGCCTGCATACTGCCTTCTAATTTTGTGGATGGCATTTGGGCCCACGCGCTGCATGGCCCGCATGTCGGTGAACAAAAGTATAACGACATTCAGTAGAGGGAGACGTTTCAATGACCTAGGAGGAGCCAGAAGCGGTAGAGTGTCTCCACTGTACTAGTAGTAATTGTTTTTCTGGGTAGCTGTAGAGTGTCTCCACTGTACTAGTAGTAATTGTTTCTCGGGTCCCAAGACAAAACAGCCCATCCACACTAGTAAATAGTAAAATCAATTCAAAAACCTGGGTGCTCTTCTTCCTCCTCGCTCCCACCCACCTCACGTCAGCTCGCTCCACTCGTACCCCCAAATTCCTCACCTCACTCCTATAGAAAACCCCAGCTCCCCTTCTTCCTCACTCCTACAGAAAACCCCCAGCTCCCCTTCTTCTTCGCTCGCACTACAACTAGGCTCTTCATTCGTTACTCTGCTCAAATCCATGAGCGCGACGCGACGCCCTCGAGGAAAATGGAGTTGGCTGACCCCAGCACCAAGAAGATGAGGCTCCCGCCAGCGGCGATGCCTGTTGTAGATCCTGCACCCGACAGCGCGGGGAGAAGCGGCGACCCCGCCCCCACCGGATCCTAGGAACCCGTAGAATCTTGGGTGGACCGCATCAGCGATCTCCCGGACGCCATCCTTGGGGAGATCATTTCTCTTCTTCCCACCAAGGATTGCTGTCGCACCCAAGTCCTCTCAATTCGGTGGTGCCCTCTATGGCGCGCCGTTCCCCTTAATCTCGACTATCGTCAGCTATCTCTCTTCAATGATTTTGAAATCCCCAGAGCCATCATCTCCTCCCACCAGGGCTCTGTTCAAAGCCTCTGCATCTCGTCATGCTACCTAAGCAAGCATACCATGCCCTGCACGGTGGACGCCTGGCTGGAATCCCCTGAATTCATAGAACTACAGCTGCTTGAGTTCTACTATTCCCCTGGAAATCACATACCACATACCAAACGCCATGAACTTGTGCCCTCAGCACCGATGTCCATCTGGGGGTTTTCATCCTCTCTCCACACCGCCACCTTTGTGCAGTGCTACCTACCAGACAATCTGGTACTAAACCTTTGACTCCCATTTCTCAAGAAACTTTCACTTGTGCGGGTTCGTATATCGGAGGCCTCATTGCACAGCATCATCCACTCTAGTTTCCCTGCGCTGGAGTGCTTGGTGCTTGTTTTCACAGTTAGAATCGGTTGTCTCCAAATAAAGTCGCCTAACCTTGTAAGAATTGAAATTTCTTTTGACGGAAGGCAGCTCATCATCCAAGATGCCCCTTGACTTCAAAGGTTTATCCTTGATTCTAGTTATTCACCGTTGCAAATAACCGTCCTCTCTGCCCCTAAACTGGAGACCTTGGGTGTAATACATGATCTCTGTGCTCATTACAATATGGTGTTTGGCTCCATAGTTCTTCAGGTACTTTATATTATCATCTACACTTGTAACCATAAGCTGCATTTTAAATTTCTGCGCATAATTTATATATCATCTTGGAGTACACATTTTGTACTAATATTATGTTCTATGCTCAATGAAGAGTTTCTCCATGGATGGCCTATCAATGGTGCTGGATTCTGTCAAGATCTTATATATCCAAATGAATAGTTTTGATCTGAACAAGATTATTGGCTTGCTGCAATGCTTTCCATGTCTGGAGAAGTTGTATATAAAGGTGATAATTTCACGCACATTGGAAGCCCGCATATAGTGTACTAGAATTAAACGTTCAGCTGTTGCTCTTTCGACACTCTTCTTTTAGACCTTAACTGTTTTCAATCTTCATGTCTATTTAGGCAACAGGACGGGGTAAGAAAGTTATAACCAATCGGTGGATTCGTAAGCATCGGGATTTTCTCACTTCTCATGTGATTCGATTGAAGACAATAACGCTAGAACGATATGTAGCCAACCGTGCAAACATAAGATTTGTCACATTCTTCCTGCTGAATGCGAGGTTACTATTGTCCATCAGGCTTAAGTTTATCAGCAGCATGGTTTTGACGGATGGGTATGTCGAAGAGCAAAAAAGGAGTTTCAGGTGGGCAAAAGAGCTTCTGAACGTGTCGGGCTTCTATTTACAACATATTGTGGTCATAATCTAGTAAATTTTACGACCCAGGATGTTCATTCTATGGACCCGACCGATCCATTTGACTGTGACTGCCGAAAACAGTGCTGGAGTTAGATGTTGTTGCCCTTTTCAATCTAGTTTTTTTTGTAAACCTGATGAACAATTAACCCTCGTGCTTTCGTACAGTTTGTAAGCTGGAGTTAGATGTTCCTGCTCTTTTCAACTCGGCTGTGACTGTCATATTTTCTTTGAAACAAGGCAAATGGCTTGCCATTCATTTAATTTAGAGTGAAATATTGTAACAAATCCAAACCAAGGGAAATAACATCACTCTCGCCGGCTACTTGAGCTCATTGTGCATTACAGAAGCCAAGTGATTAGCCCCCACCAGCACCCACAAACTTATTTTGAACTAGCACATCAAATGGGCTGTAAATTTTCATAGGAAAGGCTGCATGACCGTGACAGATTTGGATTCTGACATTTGGGACCCGCGAAGAAATAACCTATCCAAGGTGGTGTCGACTTACTAGCCAGTCAACAAACGATTCTGCCTACCAGCCGTTGGATTGACATCCAACATCTGTCGTGTATCTTCTATCTCTTGTCTTCTTCTTCCTCCAATCGCACAAACCAAACCACCCCGTCGGCTCCGCCTGCTCCCTCCTCCCATGGCTGGCTGCGCCCCCGCCGCCCAACCGTACGTACCCTCGAATGTTGGCCAGTCTCTCCCTCTATTCCCCCACACGTCCTGTTATTCTCCGGCGACGTCAGCCCCAACACGCACCCGCGCCCGAACCAGTCAACCCTCGTACTCCCCTTCGCCTGCGACTGGACCGGCGCATCTTCAACGGCTCATGTTCGTTCCGTCCGAGGCCTCGCCATCTTCCTCCGCCTTGCGGCCTTGGTTCGTTCGCCGTGCGCGGTGCGCCGCACTCTTGCGTTGTCAACATCGTCAACAACCGAGAGGAACAGGGAGATGACTGTACGTGGAGTGGATGACAGTAGGGACCCACCAGCGTCATGGCAGTACGCAAGCAAGTGCCTCTATAGTACAAGCCCAAAAATATGGTTCCTCCTAATGGTTGGACATCTGGTGCTCACGCCATTGTCAACGTAGTCAATAAACGAGAGAATTACACTACGAGCGCCTGACACCAGGGACCCAGCAAGTCGCACAGTTTTTTAGGAACAAGCAGTTGTTATTTATACTAGTTTTAGCGACGGATCAGGGTAACAACGGGGCTGTGCGGGGGCTGTGGCCCATCTAGCCAGGATTTTATTTATGTTTACCACATCATGAGCCCAGTTGTGTTTTTTTCTTGCTGAAAATGGCTAGCCCAGTTCTATTTTTTAAAGAAATACCCAAACAAGGCCTACTTGCTTTATCGGCCCTGCTGGGCTGCAAATCTTTCAAGACGAGGAGAGCTTTAATTCGGTTTGCCCAGAAATGGGTTGTACATTTCTAAAACACATCAAACCGGGAATTAGTTTCAATATTTTTTCATTACAAGATCTTAAATTTCATTGATTTTTATGCGTGGACAATTATTTGAATTTTATATTTATATAAATTATTTTTCAAAATAGTTTGAATGTGAATCTATATTTTTGGATTAAACAGTTGGCCGCACCGAAATATGCAAAATTTCGTATACTTTTTAACCGTGGCCACAATATGGGGTGTGATGCTACCAAAAAGAAGATGGGCTGCAAAAAAATTCTTAAGAATTAGCAAATGGGTTGTACATTATTAGAAATAATGGTAGATGGGTTGTATGCTGTTTTCCACAGATTTGAGGCTGACTTGTGCGCCTACTACAGGTTGACGCGTATGCTTTCATTAAAAAAAAGGTTGACGCACATGCAACGCCCTGTCAACTTAGTCAACACATGAGAGCGGTGACTGTTGGATGTCCATCCAACGGCTGTCGTGCTTCTTCAATCTCTGCTCTTCATGCTCAAGCCGCTCAAACAAGCGCCGGCGGGACTGCCTGCTCCCTCCTCCCGCGGCCGGCTATGCTGCCGCGCAGGCCTCACGGCCCCACCGTACTCCCATCGCTGGCCTAGCCATCCCTCTACTCAACCACACATGCTGTTATTCTCCGGCGACGGCAGACAAACCAGTAAACCCTCGTACTCCTCCGCGTGGGAAACAACTGCCGAGTATTCCCTGGCTCTGTGTCGTTCCCTTCCTAGGCCTCGGCGTCGTCCACTGCCCTGGTGCTCTCGGCGCGGCCTGGTCAACGTGGTCAATGAACGACATCCATCGGAAGTGGACTGTACATGGAGAGGCTGACAGCTGGGTCCACAGCCGCACGCAAGGAAATGCCTCCTTATTACGCGCAAAATAATGATTCCTCCACCTAACAGCTAGGACCCACAGGAAGGGCCTCTGTATTTCGCGAAAAAAAACGTTCCCCCCGCTGACAGGTCGGACCCACCAGCTATATCTTCGCACGCAAGGAAGTGCCTCCTTATTACGCCCAAAAAATGAATACCCCCTACTAGCTGGGACCCACCATCTTGTTGGGCTGACTTGTGGGCCTACTAAGTTGACAGGGATGGAGAGCTTTGTCAACTTAGTCAATACTCCGGTGACCGTATGATGTCCATCCAACGGCCATAGTGCTTCTTCAACCTCTGGTCTTCTTGCTCCAGCCGCCCAAAGCAGCGCCAGTCGTGTCGCCTGCTCCTGCCTCCTGTGGCCGGTTGTGCTACCGCGGAGGCCTCACCGCCCCCATACTACTCCCACCACTGGCCAGGCCATCCCTCCACTCACCCACATCCCCTGTTATTTTGCGGCGACGGCAGCCTCACACCGCAGCCGAACCAGTGAACGCTCGTACTCCTCTCCGCGTGGGCATCCACTGTCGTGTCTTGCACGGCTCCGTGTCGTCCCCTTCCTAGGCCTCGCCGTTGTCCACCACCATGGTGCTCTCGGCGCGGCGTGGTCAATGACCGACTTCCATCGGAAGAGTACTGTACGTGGAGAGGCTGACAGCTGGGTCCACGGCAGCCGCAAGGAAGTGCCTCCTTACTACGCGGAAAATAATTATTCCTCCACCTGACAGCGGGGACCCACCGGACGGGCCACCAGTATTTTGCGAAAAAAAATCATTTCCCCTTGACTGCTGGCCGCTGGGACCCACCGGACAGGCCACCGTATTTCACGAAAAAAATGTTCCCCCCGCTGTCAGCTCAGACCCACCGGAAGTGCCTCCTTATTACGCACAAAAAATGAATACTCCCCCGGCTAGCTGGGACCCACCTTGCTGGGAGGCTGACTTGTGGGCCTACTAAGTTGACGGGGATGAAGGGCTTTGTCAACTTAGTCAATATGAACGATTCTAGCTCCAGTGACCGTACGATGTCCATCCAACGGCCGTAGTGCTTCTTCAACCTCTGGTCTTCTTGCTCCAGCCGCCCAAAGCAGCGTCGGTCGTGCTGCATGCTCCTGCCTCCCGTGGCCGGCTGTGCTGCCGCAGAGGCCTCACCGCCGCCTACTATTCCCACCGCTGGCCAAGCCCTGCGGTGACGGCAGCCTCACACCGCAGCCGAACCAGTGAACCCTCGTAGTCCTCTCCGCACGGGCTTCCACTGCCGCGTCGTCCCCTTCCTAGGCCTCATCGTCGTCCACCGCCGTGGTGCTCTCCACGCGGCGTGATCGACGTGGTCAAGGAATGACTTCCATCGGAAGAGTATTGTACGTGGAGAGGCTGGCAGCTGGGTCCACGACCACAGCCCAGTTTTTTTGTGATTTGCCAAGTAAGTCGCTTTGTCAGGCCTGTTGGGCTGCAAATCTTTCAAGACGAGGAGAGCTTTAATTCGGCTGGCCGAGAAAATGGCCCATCAGTAATGAGAAATGGGTTGTACATTTTTAAAACACATCAAACCGGCAATTAGTTTCAAATATCTTTTTTTCATTTCAAGATTTTAAATTACATTAATTTTTATGCGTGGAGAATTTGTTGGATTTTATATTGATATCCATTTATTTTTAAAATCAGTTTGAATGTGAGTCGAAATTTCGGGATTAAAAACAGTTCCGACCGCACCGAAATATGCAAAATTTCGTATAATTTTTTAACCGTTGCCACAATATGGGTTGTAATGCTACCAAAAAGAATATGGGCTCCAAAAAAACCTTAAGAATTAGCAAATGGGCTGTAAATTATTAGAAATAATGGCAGATGGGATGTATGCTGTTTTCCACAGATTTAAGGCTTTCCTAAAAAAGGTTGACGCACAAGCACTGACTGTTGGATGTCCATCCAACGGCCGTCGTGCTTCTTCAATCTCTGCTCTTTATGCTCCAGTCGCTCAAACAAGCGCCGGCGGGACTGCCTGCTCCCTCCTCCTCGCGGTCGGCTGTGCTGCCGCGCAGGCCTCACCGCCCGACCGTACTCCCCTCGCTGGCCTAGCCATCCCTCTACTCACGCACACATGCTGTTATTCTCCGGCGACGGCAGACGAACCAGTAAACCCTCGTACAGTCGTACTCCCCTCCGCGTGGGAAACAACTGTCGGGTCTTCCCTGCCTCCGTGTCGTCCCCTTCCTAGGCCTCGCCGTCGTCCACCGCCTTGGTGCTCTTGACGCGGCCTGGTCAACGTGGTCAACGACCGACATGCATCTGAAGTGGACTTTACGTGGAGAGGCCGACAGCTGGGTCCACGGCCGCACGCAAGGAAATGCCTCCTTATTACATGCAAAATAATGATTCCTCCACCTGACATCAGGGACCCACCGAAAGGGCCTCTGTATTTCACGAAAAAAACGTTACTGCCGCTGACAGCTCGGACCCACCAGCTATATCTTCGCATGCAAGGAAGTACCTCCTTATTACGCACAAAAAAATGAATACTCCCCGTGTTAGCTGGGACCCAGTATAGTGGCAGGCTGACTTGTGGGCCTACTAAGTTGACGGGGACGGAGGGCTTTGTCAACTTAGTCAATATGCACGATTCTAGCTCCAGTGACCGTACGATGTCCATCCAACGGCCGTAGTGCTTCTTCAACCTCTGGTCTTCTTACTCCAGCCGCCCAAACCAACGCCGGTCGTGCCTTGTGCTCCTGCCTCCCGTGGCCGGCTGTGATGCGGCGGAGGCCTCACCGCCCCCTACTACTCCCACCGCTGGCCAGGCCATCCCTCCACTCACCCACACCCCCTGTTATTCTGCAGCGACGACAGCCTCACACCGCAGCGAACCAGTGAACCCTCGTACTCCTCTACGCGTGGTCATCCACTGCCGCGTCTTCCCCGGCTCCGCGTCGTCCCCTTCCTAGGCCTCACCGTCGTCCACCGCCCTGGTGCTCTCGGCACGGCGTGGTCAACGTGGTCAAGGAACGGCTTCTATCGGACGTGGACTATACGTGGAGAGGCTGACAGCTGGGTCCACGGTCGTAGCAAGGAAGTGCCTCCTTATTACATGCAAAATAATTATTTCTCCACCTAATAGCGGGACCCACCGGACGGGCCACCGTATTTCACGAAAAAACGTTTCCCCTGACTGTTGGGACCCACCAGCTACATCTTCGCACGCAAGGAAGTGTGTCCGGGCAAAAAAAACTATTCGCCCCCTGACTACTGGGACCCACCAGCTACATCTTCGCAGGCAAGGAAGTGCCTGACAGTCGGGACCCACCTGGTCGAAGCGTACGTAGCATTGTCATTCTAGTCACGAACGTGTACGTACATACTGGTCGATGTAGAGACGCGCACGTGTCGTAGTAGAGGCGCACACGTAGCATTTACACGTACATACAACGGCCAGGGTGCAAGAAAGAAAATACGGCCACGTATGTGTACATACGGGCGGGGTCTCGAACGCCACTCGCGCATATGTACGGTCAGGGCTCGTGTACATGGCTGGGTCAAAACGGAGAAACAACGTCGTCGTGTTCATGGGGAGGCAACAGAATGCGTCGTGTTCATGGGGAGGCAACGGAATGCGTCGTGTTAATGGGGAGGCAACGGAACGCGTGGGAGCCAACCGGCTGGGTCAGAACGGAATGCGTGGTCGTGTTCATCGGGAGGGCTTGGACGGAACAGGCGATGGAAACGTGGCCTGGCGTACCGCAAAACGGAGGAAATGGCCTTGTGTTCGATCGGCCACGTTCGAAACGGGATCCTGTTCATCGGGAGGGGTCTGGCATACCGCAAAACGGAGGAAACGGACCTCCTACGGTCGAAACGGGGGTCCTGTTGATCGGGAGGGGTGTGGCATACTGCAAAACGGACGAAATGAATTTGTGTTGGAGTGCTACGGTCCAAACGGGGGTCCTGTTCATCGGGAGGGGTGTGGCGTACCGCAAAACGGGACTCCACGGGATACTGTTCATCTCCACCATCGACCCCCTCCAGCCTCCACGAGTTACTGTTCATCCACCGTCGACCTCCTCCAGCCTCCACCTGCGACTATTCATCCACGGGCTCCTGTTCATCCAGCCTCCACCGCACGCTACTCCATCGGCTACTGTTCAACCGGCCCTCTCCACGGGCTCCTCTTCAACCACCCCTCCACAGGCTACTGTTCATTCTGCCCTCCACCGTCTACTGTTCATCCTGCCCTCCACGGGGTGGTCCTGTTTATCCAGCCCTCCACGGGGTCCTGTTCATCCAGCCCCAACCGGCTCGATCGATCGGGGTCCTGTTCATTCACCCCC